>NC_054596.1:22935110-22937610 GCF_004785595.1 Juglans microcarpa x Juglans regia
ATAACGTGAAACATGACTTGAACGTGAAATACATGAACTTGGAATCTTATTCAGTAGACTTAGTCATTAAAGTGACCATACGGGTGCTACACAGGTCCTCTTGAGCCGTGTGTCCCTGTCGATTACCGCATCACAACACAGGTGTCTATACCAGCTGTGAGTGCGTTAATACTTACTCCACAGTTGTTGTGGCCCCACGTATCCTACGTGTCACAATTGTTGTGTCTCACGTAGTGTATGCTTCACAGTTGTTGTGGCCCCATACTTCATGCTCCACAGTTGTTGTGGCCCCATTAATTGTTTGTGCCACACTTTCTATGAACACACGTAAAATAAAGTTTGGCTCCATCGGCGTTAGTGCCTGGCGCGCTCCGGTGACCAGCTAATTAGGCCTCATTCGCAACCTGTTGACTGTACTTCGTCAACCCAGGGAATTTCACACCTATTTAGACACTCCAGCGTGAACAAGGAGTTTCACTAGGATATTACCCCATCCTAGCACTTAGGGTCGTGATTGACATGAATAACTTAACAAGATTGTTCTCGAGATACACAAACTGTATTCAAGACGGAATGACATGAATATGAAAAGACAGAAGTCCTGACGTAGCGTAACGTGACGTGAACAGAAGATGACATACATGACTTACTTTGAGTCTTACTTGTAACAGAAAATATTTTATAACATGGCATACATGTAACAGACATTATTTCGTAACATGGCATAACATATAACAGACAATATTCCGTAACATGGCATAACATATGACAGTGAATATTACGTGAAATGAAATACATGTAACAGATGGCATACTTAACTTAACATGACATACTTGCAATGCATAGCAATGTATAGAAATACGTGACAGAATATCTTATATAACAGATGAATAATTCGTGGTAGAATAAATACTGTGTAACAGATAAATATGTAATGACTTGGCATGGAACATATGATAACATGCATACATACACTTTAGTTCCCTTACTTATCACTCATACACATTAAACTGATAGTAAGTTAAAAGCTAACTTACCTCGATAGTCGCGTTATACGAGAATAAGTGTGAAACACGAGGAACTGTAAGAGGGTATTCTAAAAGTTAGAAATTAATTACTAACAATTAGAAATTTGAAAAGAGGCAACTTAGAGTAAAATTACCATTTTACCCTTTACAAGTGGGAAAATGACTATTTTACCCCTAACTTAAGGATTTCATATCCTATCTCCAAAAATTAGCAAAATTTACATTCCTCATATAAATTTTATCCTAAACTCAAATATCAATTCAGAAAAATTTAAAACCATTCACAACTATGGAAACTCACTATTGCCGAAACCTACATAGGCCATTTCTCTTGATTTTGGTTCAATTCTTTCAAAATTCAAAACTCATGATTAAACCAAAATTTTGTAACAAAGATCTTCCTATCCTAAGTTTAAAAACACACTTAAAATATCCATTAGGAAAAATGTATTCATCAACACCAAACGTTTTGTAAAAAGACCCAAACTTTTTAACAAAAAGTAAGCCCATTAAATCACAAGTTTTGACCTTAATAAAAACATCTCCAAGAATTCCAAAAAATCAAATCTTACCTCTAACATATTCATAACATCATTCTAAGATCAACCATGCTTTAAATCATCAAACAAAAGTCACCAAAAATCACAAAACAACACTTGGAGTTTTTGGTTTTAAACATAGTCCAAAACAGAAACTTTTCTCTCAACTACATATGATCAATCTCTTGATCCATGGCTTAAGAGATGTGATCTTCAAAATAAAACATCACATGGTCTAACAATGTGTCCTAAAGAAGATCTAACCATCAAACTTAAAATCACATGGCTAAAATTCAACAAAACATGGATCTAACCCAAAAACATCAAATCTTAGGCCAAACCGAAATCCTCTTACATAGAAAAATCATATCTTTAAAAATAATACTAAATATCTTCGAAATAACATCCTAAAATGTATATAAGAGGCTTAGGATCATCATATAAAAATATCAAAGCCTTTGAATAAGATTATACCACGAAATATTTAAACTTTCACAAAACAAAAACTGTTTTCCCACCTCCAGTTTTCAAGTTTCTAAATCTAAGGAAATCTATCATCAAAAGCTTTAGTCATGAAATAAAACCTCAATGAAAATTCATAAAAACATGTTAAAAATACTCCATAAAATTTTCGGACCAAGATATGTCCATTAGCTTGGTCAAACATTCCAAAACATATCATACTCTCCAGTTTCACGCCCAGAATGACCTTTGTATGGTTAAAAATACTTTTTACTAATCAAATGAGAATGGATTGAGACGAATAAGATATATACGGAAACTAGACTCAAAGACGAACAACTTGGGTGAAGGAAAAATCGTGCGAAAATACTTACAAAGGGTTGAAAATGGCCATGCAAAAATACCCAGAAATCTGCCCGAGAGAGCGCTTTTGGGTTTCTCTCTAAGAACGGGGGAAAGAAGTGATGAAAT